>NW_025814843.1:0-10000 GCF_022079265.1 Lynx rufus | reverse complement strand
TTGATGTAGACCAGCACGCCGGGGACCGCGGACCCGGTGGCTCGGCGCTCGAGGTCGACCAGCACGCCGGGGAGCCGCGGACCCGGTGGCTCGGCGCTCGAGGTCGACCGGCACGCCGGGGAGCCGGGAGCCGGGAGCCCCGGCGACGTGGGACTCGAGGTCGACCAGCGCGCCGCGGACCCGAGGACCCGAGGACCCGAGGTCGACCAGCACGCCGCGGACCGGGCGACCCGAGACTCGGGGCCGAGGACCCTGACGCGCGGCGCTTGGCGTTCGATGTAGACCAGCACGCCGGGGACCGCGAACCCGCGGTCGACCAGCACGCCGGGGCCGAGGACGCCCCCCTCCCTCCGAGACGCGGTGCTTGGCGCTCGAGGTCGACCAGCACGCCGGGGAGCCGCGGACCCGGTGACTTGGCGCTCGAGGTCGACCGGCACGCCGGGAGCCGGGAGCCGGGAGCCGGGAGCCGGGAGCCGGGAGCCGGGGACCCGCGGACCGGGAACCCCGGCGACGTGGGACTCGAGGTCGACCAGCGCGCCGCGGACCCGAGGTCGACCAGCACGCCGCGGACCGGGGGACCGGGGGACCGGGGGACCGGGGGGACCGGGGGGACCGGGGGGACCGGGGGGACCGGGGGGACCGGGACTCGAGGCCGACCGGCACGCTGGGGGCTGAGGACCCCGAGGCTCGGCGCTTGGCGCTCGAGGTCGACCAGCACACCGGGGACCGGGGCCCCGCGGATCGGTGACCTGGGGTTTGGCGCTTGAGGTCGACCGGCACGCCGGGAGCCGGGGGACCCGGTGACCTGGGACTTGAGGTCGGCCGGCACGCTGGGAGCCGGGGACACGATCACCTGAGCCCTTAGCCCCGGGGTCGACCGGCACACCGGCGACCCGAACCCCGGTTGCCTGAGTGCCCGGGACTCGAGGAGACCCGAGTTCTGCCAGCACGGCCGAGCCCCGTGACCTGGGATCTGTGGAGCTGGGGATCCGTTGACCTGGTCCCCGAGGTGGACCGGCACGCTGGACTTCGCCGCGGCCGTCTACCCCAAAGTTTAGGAAATCCGTGGATCGCTAGCGACGCTGGGCCCGGTGAGGTCGGCCACCCGAGTCCCCGGGTTCGATGACGAGCGTTGACCCGCTGCCCCCCCGGCGCGACCGCCCTGGCCCACGCCTGTCCTTTCTTCCCGTGATTTTTTTTTTTTTTTTTCTCTCCCACCTCCACTCCTGTCGCCGCTTCCCCCGATCGGATCGGCCCCGCCTTCGTTTGCATTACTACCCTGGACACCCGTTTCTTTCGTTGTAGCACTGGTGGGGGCTGCGTGACGGCGAGACGACCATCCACAGACGGTATCTGGTGGCAGGAAGGAGGGTCTCGGTTAGGCGACCATTCGATCCACAAAGCCCTCTTGGTGCGCCCTCCGTTCCGTGTCCCCCTCCCCCCACCCCAGCCGGGAAACGCTACTGACCCAGGTGGCTGGGGACGAGGCCGTGCGCCGGCGAGGCAGGTGCTGCGTCCCCGCCGCTCTGCTGCGATCGGCCCGTAGTCGTCGTCACACACGGACTCCCTCACTCCACCACCGTGGTGCCCGGACGCCCCCTGCCTGTTGGTCGCTTTTATACTACCCAAAGAGGTCGACGGGGTGGGCGGTGGGGCTTGAGGAAGCTGTCTGGGAGTACATGGTTGGAAATAGGAACAGTTGTAGTTACAAGGAATGGGAAGGGGGGGGTGTGCGGGGGCGGGGGGGGTGGTGGGGGGGTGTGCGGGGGCCGGGGGGGGCGGTGGGGGGGTGTTTTCACACGCGCACGGGAGGGGCGGAGGGGCAGAGAATAGGATCTCAAGATCATTTTGGAAATATCAACCTGTGTTATTCTCCAAGCACCTTCAACAGAAGTATTTGGTGTAAAAGACGACCACAGAGGGACAACTCAAAACACCACCTCTGCGGCTGAGGGGCCCCCGGACAGACAGGGAGGGTCAGGACCGGAAGGACAGCTTCCCTCCTTCCTGGAACCCAGATGGGAAGGCAGAAGTGCTCCCCCACCCCGACTTAGAGTTGAGGCTCTGCCACACTCAGGCGGTGCTAGTCGCCCACGCTCTTGCTGTCGAGAAGGAATTCCTGTTCTCCTGTGGGGTCATGTAGTTCGGGGAACTTCCCAAGCCGCTCAGCTCACAAGAACACCTACGCCCAGTGTCATGAACTCCCTCCCTCACTCTCGCCATCCCCCTCTGAAGCCCAGAAGGGAAAGAAAAAGAAAACATCGACTGCCTGCCTGCCTGCCTGCCTGCCTGCCTGCCTGCCTGCCTGCCTGCATTTACTATTCTGTGTGTTGCCTCACCTATGAACACTGGAAACACAACTCGCATGCCCAAATTCCCATCCTTGTAAAAGCGAACAGTTCAGGGCGCCCGGGTGCCTCACTCGGTAAGGTGTCCGAGTCTTGCCTCAGGTCATGATCTCGGGGTTCTTGAATTTCAGCCCCCACATCTGGCTCTGTGCTGACACCTTGGAGCCTGCTTCGTGATCCATTCTCTCCCTCCCTACCCCCTCTCTCCCACTCACTCACTCAACTGGAATGAATGCATACGTAATAAGTAAATAAATGTATATGTGTGTGTACACTTCAGCGGGCTCTCTTAGTCTACTACTCACAAAGCTATGGGACCATCACTGTTCATTCCAAACTGTTTCCATCACCTCAAGGAGAAAGAAACCCCACGCCCCCCTCTTCCTCCCTCCTCCCCCCCCCCCAAGTACCTTCGACACTGACTCGAGGTTTCTCAACAGCCTTGCTAGCCCTGCAATGTTTCCAAACACTGGTGCTCCCCAACCCCCCCCCCCCCGTCAAAGAACTCCCCTAATTCAGGCACTTCCGGGTTGTTCCAACACCTGGAACGGCGGGGGGGGGGGGGGGAGGGGAGACTGCTGTGTTGGGAGAGTGGGGGGGGGCGGCACGGGACACAGAAGCACTCTGAATCCCCTTCCCTTTGCCTCTCTTCCATCTGGGGTTTCCTGAGGTGTATCCTTTGACGCCATCATTCATCTATGAGAAATGAGAAAAAGAGGACCGAACGTGGCTAGATCGTTTTCGATAGCCTGATACGCATACCCACACGCACGCCAAAAGAAACGAAAATTGCGATCCGCTGGAAGGTCAAACGATGGCAGAGTGGTGCAATTAATGACGCTACACTCACACGATACGAGAGGATGCGGCTGTTACAGATTATGTTGGCAGAGAGGTTTTCGTAGCACGGGAATCCTCTTGTGGTGTTCCGATGCTTCATGACATGACGAGCGGTGGGAAACCTTCTACGTAGGGTGAGCTCTCTTACATCCGAAGACACCAAATCATCATTTCAAAGGCTACGGGTGGTGAAATCGCTCTGCCTTGCAACTTCTTACCCCCTATGTTGTTCTCCATGATTGCATTTCAGCTTCCTCCCTTATCCGAGCCAACGACCCTACCTGGTTTTTATGTATTTATTTGTTTTTAAAGAGATGAAGTACGACATTGGGTCCTAAACGGAGGCAGAGCTTTGGCTACTGGTCTCAGAAACGATGATTGTCTCTGTATTTGTATGGATCCGCCTAACTTTTGCCTCTCACGCCTTTCCTCTCGCTGCATAACATCTTAAGATGAAGGGAGCCCTCTCAGGTGGGACCGCCGCTTGTGGAAAAAGTCATCGGGGCAAAATAGTGAAAGCAGCGTCGATAAAGAATATGTTGCGGGTTAGACACATATTCCCGTTTCATCCCCACCCCCCATCGATCAATCACTTACTCCCCTTTGATGCCATGTTTTGCTTATTCCTGTATTTGTGGATGGGTTTTCAAAGATTTTATTGTAAGTAAGTGCTACGTCCAGCGTAGAACTCGAAATCGCAACCCACGAGATACAGTTGCACGATCCACCACCTGTGCCCACCAGGTACCCTGATGCCACGTTTTCTTTCTTTGCCTCCCTACCGGCCGGCCGGCCGGCCGGCCGGCCTGCCTGCCTGCCTCCCTCCCTCCCTCCCTCCCTCCCTCCCTCCCTCCCTCCCTCCCTCCCTGCCGGCCTGCCTGCCTCCCTCCCGGCCTGCCTGCCGGCCTGCCTGCCTCCCTCCCTGCCGGCCTGCCTACCTCTCTCCCGGCCGGCCGGCCTGCCTGCCTGCCTCCCTCCCTGCCTCTACGTCCAACTAAAACATGAAGTCTGTGATGTGGGAGCTGTAGCCATCTGGTTCTTCCTATATCCCGATCACAGACCAAAGAACGGTCTTTGCCATAGATTAGTGTTTTCAATAAGTCATCTGTTCGATGGCTATCGATAAAGGAAATTGTCAACTTTTAACGGCTGTGGACCCTGTTCCTGGGCACCCAGGGAAGCTAGGCTTTAACATTTACCAAGCTCCAAATGACCCTGTCAAACCCCAAAGCGTGTGCTCTGTTTCTGCCCCGAGCACACGTTGCATGTCCGCTTCATTTAAATAAACAACAACAAAAATGGATCAAAGGGGTGACTTGGCTGGCTGCCTCCCTCAGCTAGGTCAGGGGAGCGGGTGACTCTTCATTGCCGGGCTGTGAGTTCGGGCCTTATGTTGGGTGTGAAGAGGACATGAAAACAAAACCAATCGATCAGTCAGTCAGTCAGTCAGCTGAGAATTAAAAAGGAGCCTTCCAAACATACAGATGAGAAAATGGAAGAAAACCTCCCTGGATCCCCAAAGATTAAAGTCATACAGCTTTGCACATACTGAAAACAGAAAATAAACCCTGTAAAAATTTTCTGCCGTGTCTTTCGTCATTATACCTCGTAACAACAACAACAACAACAACAACAACAACTCCTCCTCCTCCTCCTCCTCCTCCTCCTCCTCCTCCTCCTCCTCTTCCTCCTTCATCCGTTCTATTTAAGAATTCCCAACACTGACAACTCTTATAAAGACCATCCAAGCACGGGACACAGAACTGCATTAGACCACATTCTTATGGCTACCTGACAGACATTAGAACTTCCACCCTTCGTGGTGACACCCCGAGCTCACTGATGAGCTCTGCTTCCGAGTACTCCCGTGAAGCACACCACGAGCTCAGTCCGTGTTCACGGGACCACACTTAACAGATCGGGAACAGAACAGAACACACACCGTACGGCGTTCACAGCAGCTGACGGAAGGGCAGGGGAAATACAAGTAACTCACACATCCAACTAATGGGGTTCTCTGAGAACAAAACTCTCTTTACGTCTTCCAACGTCTTCCAACGGGTGTGGATGTCCTTTGGATGCAGAAAACATTCGCACGTCATTTGCTATCGTTGCTCTCGGCACGCTCTTGCACCGAGGCCAAGGGACTGAGAGATGCATCTCGCCAGGTTAAAAAAAAATCTATCCATCGTGTGCCACCGCCACTGAGTCTCTGCACACACTCTCTCCTTTTCTCACTCACACTAGCCTTTCGTACTTTGGCACCACTGTCGGTCGCACACGAGGATCAGAAAACACAAGGTTTCAGAAGTTCAAACAGCCTTCTGGTTCCGTAGCACACCCTTGCATTCATAGCATGGATACGACTCCGCGAAATAAAGAGTAGTGGATATAAATGGGACACCCAAGGTCAAAGTCACAGCCTGTATGGTGTGAAGACGAATTCAAGAGTGAGAAAGCACGTAGACGGAAATATTCCTTCCTATGGCAGAATATTTACAGCACTGCTTTCAATCAAGTGCTTCTCCCGTAAACATTTGAAATGAGATGAACGGCACAGATTCAATGAAGGCTTCATACTGTACTTCTGCATAGGAAGGGAGACAAGTGTCACAAACTACAAACGAAAGCAAAAAGACCAAACACTGTGACACCGTGATCTCCAAAAAGGAGGTTTTCCTGGGGGTGGGGAATGAATGTGGTGGGGTTCCAATTAAAACAAGGAAAAAAGAATGTACTTATAATGAATGGTTTCCATAGTGAACACGCACAAAGAATTCACCTGACGAGTCCAGGGATACAATATTACAGGAGAAATCCTTTGATGTCCATCGTAGCCTGTGTGTGTGTGTGTGTGTGTGTGTGTGTGTGTGTGTGAGAGAGAGAGAGAGAGAGAGAGAGAGAGAGAGAAGAAAAAAAGAAAGACACTTACCATGTGTTTAGAAAAATTTGAATTCCTACCAGTCTATACCTACCCCACTGTTTAAATTCCCCAGCTGGAAGATTTAGAATCCGTGCTTGAGCCAAAGCCTCCAGGAAAACCGCTGCCTGACTCTGCATTTGATGCGGGTCCCCAAGCGATGGCCGCACCTGATTTAGAACCACTATCGGAGTTCTTTCCAGAACCAGGGACCCGAGGAGGTTCCTCAACACATGACACATAGAAGTACCCTACGACCCAGCACTTTCACGACTAAGTACTTAGCCAAAGGATACAGGTCTGCTGTTTCCAAGGGGCACACGCACCTCAGTGTGCATAGCAGCACTGTCAACGGTAGGCAAAGTATGGAAAGGGGCCAAATGTCCATCGACGGATGAATGGATACAGAAGAGGCGGTATCCATCTAACAACAGAGCAGTGCGCGGCCACCAGAGGGAATGAAGTCTTGCCATTTGCAAGTACCTGGATGGAACTGGAGGGTGTCATGCAAAGTGACATTTGTCCCTCAGAGAAACACATGTATCACAGGACCTCACCCGTGTGAGGACCTTCACTTCCCAAACAGAGGAACTCGGGAAGGGAAGGGAAGGGAAGGGAAGGGAAGGGAAGGGAAGGGAAGGGAAGGGAAGGGAAGAAGGGAAGGGAAGAAGGGAAGGGAAGAAGGGAAGGGAAGAAGGGAAGAAGGGAAGAAGGGAAGAAGGGAAGGAAAAATAACATACAAACAGGAAGGGGGACAAAAACGTAAGAGGCTCTTCCCTAAGGGGAACAAACAGAGGGTTCCTGGAGGGGGTTGTGCCGGGGCGGGGGCTGAAAGGGTGAGGGGTATGAAGGACTCTCCTCCTCAAACCACTGTTGCCCTATAGGCTAACTACCTTGGGGGTACATTGAAAAAATAAATTCAATAATAATATCAGAGAGGGCGAGGGCGAGGGCTACCTGATCATCTGCAAACGTAACAAAGGGAAAGTCCGGGAACCGTTTGGGAATGAAGCTGTCTACCGCTTCTCAGTCCTGGCAAAAGAACTGCTGCAGCTTATGGGCAGTCACGTCCCTCTGTAAGGCACCCGACAAACGCCTTCCTGCTTCTCTAAAGCTCATCTGGGCTTCGATGAGATTCAGGAAGTTTGCAGTCACACCATCGTTCCTCGATCGCATGACTTTCACCTCGGTTTCCTATTACGTAAAACGAACACAGCCAAAGCCCTTTGAAGGACTAGTGTGAATATCTTTCCTGTCCTGAACCAGAAGAACCTCTCCAAAGCTACCAAACTATTCTTTCAGATCCTGTTCGGTTGTTTTTCCACGGGAGACCCAACACTCTTAAATCGGACGTTTTCTGGATGGCTCTCTTCACTTTCACTGCTGAAGAAGCAGGCATCTGTCTCGTCCCTTTTCCTGTGGCTATCTTTGGGATAAGTTGACGTCTATCCACTACCGGATTTCCCCAGCCAGCATCAGGGATGTGCAGAATGTCTTTGACCAGCCGGACACCTCTCATACACTGAGACGCTGGATTCCGGTAGTGCAGTCCACGTGCTGCCGACAAACTGGGCTGTCACTGTGGACAGCAGCACTGTCCCGTCGTCTTCCGATGGCATTTCAATGGGCTCGTCATTCTCATCTTTGGTCACCCGAGTACGTTCAGACACCTGCTCTTATTTCTCCGCTAGGCCGCTGCTAGGAAGCCTGACAGGGAACCCGAAGCAGCGAGGGATCCAGGAGCAGCCCAGCTACTGCTCCGCTCCCGCGAAATGGCCGCCTTGTAACTCTTTACGGAAGAAGAAAAAACACCACCGTGACCGCCACCATTTAATAACCTTGCTCTAAGTGTGGAGAAAGCAACCACCCATCCCCAAAAGGAAACATCGGCAGGCTACACGTATAGGACATATGGAGCCTATACTTGCAAGTGCTTACTTATGTGGGAACATGGAAGGGTCACCTGAGTCCCTGATGGCCCAGATGGGGTTCTTTGGAGGTGTCTGAATGAGTTTTCTTGTGTGCTCCCTTAGAGAAAGCTGGCCGTGAGACGACGCGGCCAGAAACTAGGAAGCCCTTTGGTTCCATCAGCGAAGCCCTGACTTTTGGGGAGGAACGGACGCTCACGGAGATATCCCGGGCCACATTTGGTTTGTGGGTTGCTGCAGCTTTTTTTTTTTTTTTTTGGCTTCTTTGCGCCAAATTGGCTGTGTTCTCATTGGAAATGGAAAACACCTGCGCGATGGGATCCATCCGCGGTAATGCTCTCGTGCGATTGGATTTGTTTTTACAAAAGGGGGAGATTTGACCATTGGGTCTTTCGTGTCCTCTCCACAAATAGGAGTGAAACAAAGGCTGATGTTGGTTTGCATCTTGTTTGTGGATCTATGGCCACAGGTGTTATCCATGTGAGATGTTTTCTCTACCTCTGGATGCTATTGCTAACACCAATTTGTAAACGAGCTCCGTTAATGTGTTTCAAGGCAAGCTCTTGTAAACATTGGGCCTTCTAACACTCGGGAGGATCAGAACAAACCCAAATGTGTGTCACATTCACATGAACAGTGTGTGTGTGTGTGTGTGTGTGTGTGTGTGTGTGTGTGTGTGTGTGACATTCTCTACATTCAGAGTTTTATGTTACTCCATAAGAAAGTTGCCTCACGGGAAGGGACACAATTGATGGCCCAGAGAGAGGAGAGATAAAAATTGAACACACCTGCCCTCCCCGCTACGCCCACACCCACACCCACACCCACACACCCTTTCCCAATAGTCAGAAGAATGAGGAAGAGGAGGAAGGCAGACAGATGCCAGTGATCCTAAACCCACCCCTGCTCCTCCCCGAGCACAAGCGCCAAGATGGGTGCCCACCCCACGGCCCGCTCCTCCTTCACCTCTTCCACAGGGGGCTGAAAAGCAACCAGAGACAAAGCCACTTTTGCAGGAGGGAAAGACAGGAGACAGAGATGGAAGAAGAAGTAGGAGGTGGACGCGGACGCGGACGCGGAGTTGGAGGCGCAAAAGAAAAAGATGAAAGACACACAAAAAGGTGAGTCCAAAACTTTAAATCTGCCTGGGGCCTGGCCGGCGGCTCCCTGGCCGCCTCCCCCTCCCCCTGTTTTCTGCATCAGTTGGTGTGGCTCCAGTGATCTCCTAGGCCATCCCCGGTGGTGGGGCCTCCCGTGTGAGCCTGATGGTGGGGAAACAGATCGTTTGACTTTTTAGCGGACACGGGCGTGACGTCTTGGGTACTAAAGGCCACGGAAGGTTGATTGCTTACTTAAAATGGACATATTTTCGGAGCCGTCGATATCAAATACAATGCCGATAGTTAGGTTTTATTCTTGGTGGTGGTGGTCGTAAAATGGCCTGAATTTGGTGCTCTCTGCATGACAAGGCTTTGGGGTGGGCAGCTCCGGTCATGGCCTTGCTTCCGTCCCAATACTGACCCTGTAACTGTGGTCCTCAAAATATACATCTCTGTGACCTTTACAAACAACATAACCCGTTTTCTCCCTCGTTTTACAACAGGTATCAAAAACAAAATCAAAAAAACTTTACAAACACTTACGCCCTTCCTTGTTCCACTCAGACACGCACTCTAGGGTTCAGGCCCGAGGCAGGGGCCTAATCAGCTTTCATGTGACTTCAATTTATGACTTCACGGGTACCCGTTGCAGTTTGTCAGCAAAAAGTACTTCAAACGATGGTCGATTTTGTTTCTCGCATACAGTGTTCGTGGGTGAATGTTGACAGGAGATAGGTTAAATACACAAAAAGGTTTACTCGTAAACCTTTAAATTTTTTTCCTTGTACCATTTATTTTTGAGAGAGAGAGAGAGAGAGAGAGAGAGAGAGAGAGAGAGAGAAAATGAGAATGAGAATGAGAATG